>NW_026919622.1:0-47500 GCF_032062105.1 Saccostrea cuccullata
TTGTAGCAGCAGTTTTACAGCAAGTTCTGAATCGCATGAAGTGATGGGGGGGGGGGGGTCTGACGGTCCTGCCTGGTTGTGATTACCTGCAGATGGCCAGATAGTGGTCTTCAGACGTTAGTTTTAAGATTTCAAAGCCCATTGATTTATTTCAAATACAGTTGCAACTTCCCGTTGCATAGATCCATTTAGTTTCATCGTTAGCCTGGTTTTATTCATCTTTGTTCTGGCGTTGCATTGCAGTATTAACACTGCAATAAAATCTTAAATATGGGTTTAATCGAAGTGTTAAAAGTTTCTCTAAATCCAAAATATCAATGAAAATAAACATCTGATTTAGAAGAAATCATGAAAAACACTACTTTCATAAAAATGTTTAATCAAGGGAGATAATTCAACATTTGGGTTTTAAAACCCCATGTTGTCCTTTAAATAGGTCAAAGGTATCCAATGATATAAAAAATAGTTGTTTCATGTGCATTTTAAAAATGTCTTTGACAAATAAAACAATATGCGTTTCTTTTTTTGTTGAGTATAGTTTAAAATGAAAGATTACTATGATTTTGTTCTCTCTCCTTTTGTTCTCTGAGTGTGTCGCTATCTCTCTCAATTTATTTATTTATATTTAAATATTTAAGCAATGCCACCAAAGAAGAAATTGTCATGCAGTTGTAGAAGTCACAATGAATTTTGTGCAGAGTTCGAAGGCTGCAATACGGTGCATTAAATGATGGGAGGAAGATAAGACGAGATGTTATAAATGCTTAAATTGAAAAGGGATCTCTGTCTGACAGATCAATTTACATTTGCTATGGATGCGCAGATTATGCTGAAAAAATTTTTATGTCCAGCAAAAAGCAGAAAACAAGCGGAACTTCTTACTTTACACCTATCAATTTATTATGCACATATAAATATATACATCAAACGATGATGGTAGTGGTTAATTAATTTATTTTAAAGCCGCATTAGCTGCCAAATAAACAATCGCGGATACCATTTTTTAATTCATATACTTACACAGCATCATTTATAATAGTGTTTCATCACAATACTAGTTTGAATATAAAACTTCAAAGCTCTCTAGCTTTTTCTTAAACCTCGCCGATTCGTTAAGCTTTATGCTGGACGTCATAGCTGATTAGTTTTCGATTGATACTCCGAAGATTACCGAAACGCACCACGTGACAAGTGACCTCAGCATCATTCGATCAAACATGGATTCCGAGGTAAGCACATGGAAGTCAACAATCATTTATTTTCTTTGGATATGTCAATTTATTTTCATAACTAATGAAATTTGGTACGACATGAGTGCGAGCTCCTCTCATACTGAAAAAAATAATTAATTCAAGCCAAGAAATTGCATTATATTACTTTGGATGTGATTGGGGTCCCGTAAAGGGTTTTTGAGAAAAAAAACAACATCAAACGTGCAGAGAGATGGGGCCTTGAATGACGATTTATTTATTTATTATCATTAAGTTTTTATTACAAAAAAAAAAAAAAAGAAAAAGAAAAAAAAAAACGTTTTCATCATCGATCAACATTTTGCAGGTGCCTTCACAGCATAACATTTCCACAGAAGTCGGCAGTTTTATCAATAAACGAAGCTCACAGGTAGCCTAACGTTTACATTGGTTTATTGATAAAATTGCCGACTCCTGTGGACATTTCTTATTATTATAAATAGAATAAAATTATCCAATGGTATGCAAGTAAAAAAAAAAACAGTTATATTGAGGATACATATATCGTCTTTATGATTTATCATGTTTATTGGTCCCTAATTTTTTAGTTTTTATTTATATATATACTTGGGGCGGAAGTGGGTATCCATGTAAGAGTGAATTTCTTTGTGCTTTCTATATTAATATTTCTTCACTTAGGGCAGTTATATTAGTTTAAGAGTTGTTGTAAATTGTGCTTTATAAATGAATTAATTTCATCACAACATGCATTGGTAACAATCCTCTAAAAACTAATGTCCAAATAACTGTATCTCACTTCTATTCTCAATGACCATGTAGTGTAGGGCAGCGTTGTGAGAATTCCATCGGCATCGAAAGCAAGTTTTTAACTTGCCTAGATAGCTGAGCGGTCTAACGCGCTCTTCCTGCACTGCTAGGAGACAGATTCCGTAGCTCGAGAGTTCAACCCCGGGCTGGGGCGGAAGTGGGTATCCATGTAAGAGTGAATTTCTTTGTGCTTTCTCTATATATATATACCGGGGTATATATATGTTATGAAGGGGAGGGTGTGAGACTAACGCTCGTTTTCTTTAGGCTAACTATGTATTTGATGTTTTATTTTTAAGGATACGAGCAGATCAAGGTCTGCATCGCCAGAAAAAGGGTCTATCCAAAGAAACCGGTGTTCAGTTCGAGGAAGAGGGCAGGGACGAAGAGGAAGAACAAGGCGGGGACAAAGAAGAGGGTTGTCAATGCGCAATGGATAGGTAGACAACAGGATCTGACTAATAGAGCTGCCATGGCAGAGATCAGAGAAACAGATGTTCAAGTCAGAATCACTACATTTGAAATTTCATTTTTTCAATATTCATGATATTGATCTACATTTTAAAAATATCACCAAATCTGTCTCTTCTAATCTACCTGTAGGAACGTATAAATACTTTGCCCCCAGAGCAGCTGCGTGGATTAGTCATGAGAATGTATCAGAGACAGCCCTCATTTGTATTGGATATAATTGATGTTCATACAACAAATGACAATAGCAACAGGCCTGGCAGTTCCTGTGGTAATATTCCAGTCTGGTGTACATGCACTTTCTGTCGTGAGATGCCAGTAGACACAGAGAAAGTTTGCTGTAATAAGACACCCTCAAACTGTCATTCCAGACTAAGAGTAAGTTTTGAATTATCCTGAGTAGAGTGGAGTGTATATTTTTTCGAGTACCTTCAGTTTGAAGAGCCTTAAAATTTAACAAAACCTAATTTGTTGACAAATGGCTTAATGTAATTCCGAGTTATCATTAATAAGAGTTTAGCCTTTTCCTAAATGTGAACTAATCACTTGCAGGATTTTGACATCATAGTACTGGATGAGTTGGTATTAGAAGTTGCAAGACGTATGCGAGAAGACATGCTGGTTGAAGCCAGAGACCAAAATTTAAACAGGGCAAACCGTTACGCTGCTTATAGACAATACATTCTTTGGATCCATGGCCATCTTGGAGCAGGGAATAGAAGGGTCATCCCAAGTTGCGTTATTTGGCGCATAAGAGATAAATATCCTGATCCATTTGGACACTATGTTGGATTTATTGATGGTAGACTTGGCTAAATAATACATGGACACTTTTTATTCATTATTGGCTAAATTAAAATCTGTATCTAGACACATTTGTTTTATGTGTATATGAATTTCATATCAATTAAATTAGAAACTACGCTTATCTTGATACAAAAGTACAATAAAATCAAGTTTCCCTACTGAATGAATCCTATGATAGTGCTTGAACACAAAATAAAAAAAAAATTAATTGTTAACTTTTTTTTTAAACTAGAAATTACTCCTAAGATGTCTCCCATTTTTATCCATCTCACTAAGACAAAGGGATATATAAAGCAAAAAACTTGATGGAAAAAAGCTATTCTTAGCATTAAGGTCAAAGTCCAGGTCACAAGGTCATTGACCTTGGTGTAATTTGAAAGAGCTTGATTAGTGGAGTATGCTTACAAAATATAAAATCTCAATCTTTCATGGATCAAAAGTTATAGTGAGGGTTCAAAAAAGCTATTTTCAGCATAAAGGTCACAGTCAAGGTCACAAAGTCATTGAACTCCGTGTCATTTGAAAGAACCTGATTAGTGGAGTATGCATACCAAATATGAAGTCTCTATATTTCATGGATTCAAAAGCTATGGCGAAGGTTACAGTTTACAGAAAAAAAGCTATTTTTAGCCTAGAGGCACAGTTAATTAAAAGAGCTTAATTAGTGGAGTTTGCATGCTAAATATGAAGTTTCTATTTTTTATGGTTCAAAAGTAATGGTGAAAGTTCAAGTTCGAAACAAACAGGACGAAAACAATATACGCTCTGGATCTATGGATCTGGGCACATAAAAATCATATCCAATCAAATCATGGGAATTACATTATACTAGGGATATGAAAATTGTCAATTATTTATATCTGATAGGAGTATTCAAATATATTAGAATATTTGATAAAATGAATACGACTTATACACATTATAAAATATATATCTTCAATCTCTTGTCAACCAGTATATCTTTAACATGTTAAATGCCATTATTTAGGATTCCCTTTACCAATGGAAAACTTGTGCAAAGTTTGATCTAAATTTGCTCTGTGTTTCAGAAGATGGAATTGTAAAAGCTCATTTGAGACTTTGGCTCAGGTTAACTTATAACAAAACTTTGGGGTCTGGCATAAGAAACAATTTCACACATTTGGTACCAGTGTTGATTCTCATTAGTATTTGAAAACTTTTACATTCAATGAAAACAGCTGTACTATGGGTAAATATATTGCTAAAAACTATGAGGATATACTTTCAGAATTTTACATTTTTCATAATATGAATTCAAAATCTTTTTCCTGCTATGAAATTTATAGTTGGTACAATCATAGTTTTGAATATTTGAAACATAGCACTAAAAGACAAGCGACCTACCTTTCTGCAAAGTTTATAAAACATTTCTTAAGCATCACATCCTTACAATGCTAAATTGTTCACTGTTTTAGTCCAAGCAAGTTGAAAGCAAACACAAGTCTTAGATACAACTTTCATCTGTTTACCCTAAAAGAATAAATTTTACAGAACCTCAAATAACTTCAACCTACATTTATAAACAATAGAACCTCAAATTACTTCAAAGTAAATAAACAATAATTTTTCATTGGCCTTAATGAAAATTCTAAACTGATCTTAAAAATCTTTGCAGATCACATACATTATTTTCAAATCTTTCACAAACAAAACTGGTTTGTTACATTTGGAAATTGCTCATTGATAAATATAACAATGATATGATAATGTTTTCTTCACTTGCTCACAAGATCAAGTGCTCAGTTATCCCAATAATCGATAGTTTTATCCGGATCCTCTTTTTTGGACCTTGACTTTTGTTCAAAGGCAATTTGTAGTGTTGGAGGTGGGGGAACACATGTAATGTTTTTGGCAATTCTTCTAGGATCATCAGCTTCGAGAACCACATTGGCATTCATACCAACATTATCATCTTTTCTCATCTGGATAATATTGCGCACAATGCCAGGAAGATGAGGATATGTCTTTTTTTCTTTCACTGACTGGACAGACCATCTGGCTGATTTTTTGTTGAAAGTTCTTTTCCATCTAAGTGTTAAACAAATAAAAACTTGTAATCCAACATGATAGAGTAACATATACAGTGTAATTTCATAATCACTTAGCTTGCCTAAGATTTAATTGGTAACCCACTTGGAATTAATGTTCATATCAAGTTAAAGTGAGGAATTAGTTAAGCATGATATTTATCCATATTCATATTATAATGCGTATTACTATTATGTTAATATAATCAGCTACCTTGGATTTCCATCGTCTTTGGTAAGGGCTGGTCTACCAGTATGAATATTATGGTCTAGAGCAGCTAATCGATTTCTAGCTCTATACACAGGTGGGCAATAAGAGTGTCTTTTTTATGCATAGGCTAGGATTTCATTTTGGAAAATTTCCAGATCTGCAGTGCTCCTGTGGAAAAAGAATTAAAAGCACATAACTATGAATTCAGAAATGCAGTGAATCAAGAGCAATGCTCAACAAGAATCTTTCTTAAATCACTTTGTCATTTAAATTATAATAAAACGGATCAGTGCAACAATTTCCCAATACACTTACATGTAAATTGGGGCAAAGACATACTTTGTAAAAAATGGTCAATCAATAAGAGACATAATATAGCATTACAAATTAACTGTTCATCTGGAGTTCATTTTCTTGTGATTTTAAAATTATAATTTTGAGGTAAAATTCGAACTATTATTCTTGCAATAATCTTACCTGCAATTTAAATAGTAATGAATACTATTTAATAATCTTGTATTCAGGACGATTCCTCGTAAGGCGATATGAGCATCGGAACCTTTTTCCAGATAACTTTTGCTGCTTTCTGCAGGCAATGGTCCATGGTTGCACTTGTTGTTTTCGAAATCATCACTGTATGACAAGATCCACTGGTGTTCATTTACAACATGGTGCAAAATACCAATCCAGTGACCCTAAATATATTTTAAAATTAAACACATTTTATCATTTAAAACAAGAGGCCCAAATGCGACACATCACTCATCTGAACATGCTGGCTGAGAGAAAAAATACAGAAACAAGTTTTTACCATTCAAAAGATTAAATATTAGTGGTCCCCAATACTCCCTCCCCAGAGGGAATGTGTATGATTTGTTAAATCTACAAGATGCTTCTTTGAATCTAGTCATACACTATCTGACTGTTTCTGAATTAATAAGTATGACTGATCATGGATTACCTGGCCTTGAGAAGAAGATGTATAAAGTTTTTCGCTATATATTCTTGTGCAATACTAATTGCTTGTCCATTGATGCAGCACCTCACCCCTGGGGTCATGATTTGAACAAACTTCATCTATCTTTACTATTTGAGGAGAGTTTTGGTATGAAGCTTTACAATCTTATATCAAAGGGCAAAGAAAAACCTCACAAACAATCCCCCAACTTAGTTGCAGATGTATAATGGTCACTTTGAACCTACCTAAATGTCTTATCTTTAATTAAACGTACCTTAAATTCTTCAACAGTTGTGCTGATGGAGGCACAGTGCCAGTAGTGATTAACAATGTCTTTTGTCCAGTCGAATAGTTGTTTGTTCTTTTTTCCTTTCTCCTGAGCAACCTGAAAAATAGTTTAACTTGAACATACAAAGTAAGATTGACTGATTAACTATTTACTTGAAAGACTTATGTAATAATTCTTGCTTGCACAGATATTAGTAATAAAAGTTCTTAACATACATTTACAAATTTAGGAGTCTTTTTCTGCCTGTTTATCATTATTAGCTGTAACCATAGACCCAGATTTTTTCATACTGTTATACCTGAATGATTTTTTTCCCAATATTTTTGGTACCATGCCATATATCCAGCAAATGTTTTATATTGCGATACTGGGGTTTCTCTAGAAATAAAAATTAAAGAGTCATCAAGATATATTCTTTTTTGATGAAACATGTCATAGCACGTGGTTTACGTTTTCTACACACGAGTTCTTTTCACAAGACAAGTAGACACAATAATAAACATTACTGTCAAAATATTTGAAGGTTTCAAATTATAGTTTGTAAATGAAAGCTAAATTTGACATATAACAAACACTTCAATGACTAATTTTTAAACTAGAAAAATTGAATGGAAAGAATTGTGTATGTATGCATGATGGTTTTATGAAAAATTATAATTTTATGTTATTTTAATTACATACTCATTAATGCTCCTATCTGAGGATGTGCATCGGTCACAACTTCAACCACGTTCACACCAGCATCTAGTAGAGAATGCAAGCCTTTTTCAAAGCAAGCTTTCTCAAGGTTGGTACTTTTCCCCCCAGTCATTCTTTTATCCATGGTTACAATGCTCAGTATCTTCTTGGTTTCCATTTCCATGAACGTATAGGAACAATATTGTGCAGAGTGACCTGGGCTATCCATTCTTCCATCACCTAAACATTAATATTAGGATACATGTAGTTTATTGTATTACTGTTAATTTCAGATCAGATATAATTTAAATTCTTCTAACAAATGAACTATCTATTTAATTTAAGATTTCCAGGTTTCAGCAAGTAATATTTACCAAAAACAACAACCTCCTTCCCACGGAACTCTTCCAATACAGAATCAAGATGGCTTGTCCAATGATGGTCTACTGATGGAACAATATATGTACGTTGTATTTTAAAGAATGTTGAGGAACTCAAGATTGGAAGACCCAGTACTTTCGCAAATAAATCTATTTTCTGGAAATTATTTCCCGATAAGACAGTTGCAGAAGCCAAGAGCAAGTCTCCAGTGTGTAGCCGCCTGTTCAAAAGTGGTTGGGAACACCATTTGTTCTGCACATGACCATTTTTGCATACCTTAAAAAATAATCAAGTACCGGTACATATAAATTACAAAAATGCCAAAATACTGTGAATAAATTGACAAAGTCATTTTGAATGTACAAAAATTTCAACCTCCTATCTATAATTTGTCTCATTCCTCTCACTACTATTACATAATTACATGTCATTGCACATGACAACATTTTACTATTTTAAATGGCATCAAAATCTAAGTCTATTGCCAATCCCATAACCAGAAGTCTCTGACAAGACTGTAGCTCTACAGGCCTGTATCATGACTGTATGTATAACAAAGAAAGGTAACACTTGGATTTGATTGATTGTTTGTATGTTGTTTTACACTTATATAAAGATGTCACCATACAGCAGTGAAGAGCTTCTACATGTAATTTTGACCTTTACTCAGCACTCAGGGCCATTGAGCAGTGAGGGATCTTTATCGTGCCGACATTTACTATGACACAGAGTATTCAAAGTGCCGATGGTGAAGGAGTACGGTAGTTGCTGCCCATTTTTTATTGACTTAGGTCATTCACGGTCTAGATTTGATCTCACGGTCTCTTGATTACGGAGCGAAAGCTCTACCAACTAAGCTATACCATGAACGGTCACTTGAGATTTGAAACAAGCAGAAATAAAAAGAATTATGTATCTTCCAAAAGTGTTGATATACAGATTGATGGATGAATAGACATTGTGATATCTACATGTATATACAGAACCACATTTTAATTTCTTCAGTAATGAAATATATAGCTATCTATAACTCACCCATGTTAAGTATAGGGCAGATCCAACATTATCTGTTTTTAAGGTAACTTCACTATGGCAATCTGACAGGGTACAGGTTTGTCTAACATTAGTGTGAGCCAGCTTCAGAAGACAATCCATATATACAAGATAAGGTCTGTCTGACATAAATCCATCTATATTCGTTGCATCTATTCTTCGTATGCCTGGACCCATATCAACAGCTGGTTCATCTGACCCATCTTTTTCATTCATATCAGCACCTTCATCTTCTTCTTCTTCAATATTGACAGTTGTATTTGGTCTTAAATTAAAAGAAAAAAATTAAATTAATGAAATAATTTTCAATTTACTGCCCCCTTCCCCCATGAAAACAAAAAAATTATACCAACAAATATTGACATGTTCATAAACATGATGAGTAAAATCTATTACAGGTATTGTTTTAATTAAATTTTCTTTACTTTTCATCATTTTTTTAGATATTGGCTTCTCTAAAATTGTATATTTTTGATCAATTAATTGTTTATACATGTATAATAATTGGTCCAAGTTGGTTGCATTTGTGTCTCACACTCAATATTAATAACATTCACAAGTTTGTTTCACATCAATAAATCCACTCAGAGTAATCATCAACAATTTCATTAAATGCAATGATGTCACAAATATTTAGGTAATACCCAGCATTAAAAAAAGAAATTTTCTAGTAGTAAAGTGCATTAGGTTAATTCAACTTACTGTAAAGTAATATCAAAGCTTGGCACATACTCGTCATCTGATGACTGGTAAGACATCTCAGCATTTTCAGATATATCAATAGTAAGTCTATAAAAAAAAAAAAAAAAACTTGTAGCAATATTTTTATTTCTCAAATCTTTCACACATACAATATAATTCACAATGAAAGGTGATAATCTGAAGAAAGATCCTGTAATTTTTGTTTGTTTGTACTACATGTATATGTTGTTTAACGTCCCTCTATATAATTTTTCACTTATATGGAGATGCCATCACTTGCCGTCATAGAGCTGCAAATTTAGTCCTAGCTACCCACAGCACTTATAGCCATTGAGCAGTGAGGGATTTTTTTTGTGCCAGCTAGCACCTTTTGCCACACAGGGCCTCGGTTTATATGGTCTCATCTGAAGGACCGGTCTTCATGTACCACAGTGGGATTCAAACAAGCGACATAAGGATCAACTTAGAAATTAATTTAACAAATCTAACAATATAATCCTCTGACGCAGGAATTATTACTTCAATAATATATCTCTTTCTTTACATTTTGACAATCTTCCTATAAAAAACTAATGTAGCCTTTGTATTTTGCAGAAAATAGTTAAAAGAAATATTGTCCTTTTTTTGTCCATTCATTGATATACATTATATCCACTTCACAGAAAAGCATATGGACCTCACGCAACACCGTTATGCTCATGTGAGATTGATATGCTTTTCTGTGAAGTCGATATATCTATGGATTGACGTCATGATAGGGCTATATTTGTATTATAATATAAAACATTGTATAGTGTTCTAAAAGTTCATAAATATGTCAAAATTAATTGGTACTTACTCAAACGGGTTGATGAAACTGCTGGATTTGTCCATGTTTAGTTTTTTATCTGACCTTAAGCCATGCAAGTCCTCAACACCAGACATTTCAGATTCTCTAAAAGTGATTACCCAAAGACTGTTAACAAATTATCTTTACTTGTTATAACATTACTTTTTCACATTTCAGTATAGTCATTGAACATTGCTTCGTAGGTTTAGCCCTCCCCCCCCTTTTCCACTGACATGTCGCAGTAGAGGTATGAAATGAGGAAAAGGTGGTGTTTTGAAAAAATTTTTGGTACTGAAGTTCGAATTAAACCCCCCCCCCTCCCACCTCGAAATAGGGTTTTCGTGTTTCGGAAATTGGCATTTCCTTTTTTTTTTTTTTGCTTGTCAGGTTTTTTGAGAAGGTGTAAAAAAAATTTTTTTTAAACTTAGCCCCCCCCCACTTTCAATTTGCTTCCGACGCCAATGCATTAACTATAGTAGCAAGCACTTACATGTAATGTGGCTCTTGATCAGATGATGTGATTTGACTAATTTCTGATTCACTCAGTGCCTTTGTAGTACATGGTGTTCGTCCTGGTGTTGACACAATTATTGTCGCATGCGCAGTTTTGTTAGTCTTCTGTTCTTCATATCTGTCAAATCATTTCAAATATATTTAAAATGTACACATGAAATCTTGTTTCTTTTTTGCAGGTAGGGAAGGGGGAGGGGTGAATGGGGGATTAGACTTTTTTTTCAGTAGCTGGATATTTGCTAGGTATCATGTTTTAAATTTTAGATTTACTAGGTGGATGTTTACACTTGATAACAAAATTTATTCCCAACAAGTAAATTCAGAATACATAATATTTATGATAATAAACAGGTTTGGGAACAATCGCCAAAAGTGGATGTGGGAAAAAAAAACTTTCAACTTTGAACCTATCTGAAAACAAATATGTGAAAATCACTCTTGAAGAATTGTCTATTTCTGTGCAATTACAATCAAAGTTCTGAAAGTTTTGGGGCTATGTATGACAGTTAGAACAGTTACTTCTTGAATTAGCTGCAGAATTGTAGCTCTCTGCTTGAGAAAATTTAGACAGATAAAGCAGAGAGCTACAGATCCATGCGTTGTAAAAACCTTCCATTTACTCCAACCATTTTTTGTCGCTCACTTCGGGTATTTTTTCTTGTATTTTATACTTTCCCCAGCTTTAAGAATGGTATTTAATAAATAATCATACACTTAACTTCAATTCATGATAATTAACTTAATTACCTTTTCAACGCTAACAAATGACTGTTTTTGGTTACGGACGTCGAAATGGAACTTTTTTAAACCGACATTACAAAACTATTAATTTACAGGGCTGTTTCGGGCCGTTAAAAGGTAAATAAAGTATCAAATATTTAATATAAGAGTTAGCCTAAATATATGATTAATTATCTGATACCCTTCTAAAAGCCAGAAAAAGCTAAAACTATACAAAATAAATACCTATTAAAATAGAGACAAAATCGTCGGCGTAAATCGAAGGTTTTTACAACGCACGGATGTCCAATCTGTAGCTCTCTGCTTTACCTGTCTCAATTTTTTCTAGCAGAGAGCTACAGTTTTGCAGCTATCCTTGAATGAAATGACAAAGAAAACATGATAATAGGTCGGTAATTAATTTAGAACAATGTGAAGTAATCATACTCAGTCATGCCTCACCGCACCCAATAGAGAGGACAATTAACCAAACAATGGAATTACATGTTTTGCTCCGAATTGTCCAAATGCAACATTGTATAAACTATATCTGCTTTGGATTTTTTTTAAAACCTCCCAAGTATAAATAATTAATAATAGTCATTTAATTGTGATTTTTTTTTGTCTCGTAATAAAAAGAAAACTTGGGAAACTACCAACGTCGCTAAATCTAGTGATTGTACTGGACCTGTATACACAGTGTTCATACAGAAAACTTGTTAAACCAAAGCATTATCTTTTACTGGATGAATATTTGGAACTTGCAAAGGCATTGATGGTGAATAAAAACAGTAATAAATTGTAACGTTATTTATTATCATTAATAAGTTTCAATATCCCCTTGATGGGCCCCTAACACGAAAACGTATTTCAAGACATCCATTGTCACATTATGTGATGCATGATTTAGCGTATATCGTTATTGCCAATGTCTTAAAATACATATCAAATTTTTTTATACGTGTGCAAAGTAATCTACGTTCTTAAAAATGCAACAAAATATATAATTTTACCTGTCAATCAAAAATTTAGCTACTTCGCTGTTGTTCTCTGCATTTATTTCTCCTTTGACAGCAATCCACCTGTCGTACTGGCATCCTAAATAAATTCTGTTCTTATTGTTTTGAGCATTTGCTTCAGATCTCCTTCTTTTGCGAGCAGAATCCGTTAGACTTCTTGGTCTACCACGTTTTTCCATACAGCCCGACATTATCACATCTTCTGACATGCGCATTCACCGTCTACGAATCGGGTCAAATCTTAGGTCAAATGCATACGGAAATTGTCGGATAATGTCGGGTGGAATTAATGTACGGGAAGTAAATAATTGTTGCGGTATTCCGTTTTTAACTAATGCATAAGTAAGTGGTAACTTTTAATTGAAAACCTAGTTGGTATCAATGTTTCAAGTTGGAATAAAACTAAAAAACACTTTATTTCTTTCATACATATTCTAATGAATTGGGACAGTTAATGCGGCTTTAAGAGTATGCACATCTCTTTAAAACTCTATTTGAAAATAAGAGGTCCATGGGCCACATCGCTCACTTAAGAAGTGTGGCTATGAAAAACAAAGCAGAAATCATTTAAGTATTGAAACATTTGATTACACTAGTGTTCCCTACCTACCCTGAAAGAGGAGGGTTGGGTATATTTTGAAAAAAGTTAATAGTCTACACTGACAAAGGATCAATGCTTACTAACTGTGGCATTTTACCTTTAATTTTGGACCTTTATTGTCGTACCAACGTAGCCCGGGGGAGGGTTTTTCATGATTTGAACAAATTTGAATATACGCTATCTGAGGATGTTTTCACATATTTCATATTTCCTTTCCTGATCCAGTGGTTCTCGAAACAGAATAAGATTTTGTAAAAGATGTCTTTATTTTTTTTTTACATGTACTTATTTCAAATGATTTTACATTGGAAGATAACGCGGCTATTCATTTGAAAAAAAAAACAACTTGAATTTCCTTTACACAAGAATAATATGTGGCAATTTTGGTTGAAATTGGCCCAGTGGTCCTCGAGAAGTCAATAAACGAAAGTTATAGACAGACGGACATGCAGACAGACTGTATAAAATGTGACCAGATAAGCTTACTTGAGCCTTTTGCTCAGGTAAGCTAAAATCAGTGTTTCAAAAAATAACTTTACACAATTTAACAGGTATTTCTTGCGAAGACGTCCTGGTTGCTATCGAAAAAAAAAAAACTTCTCCGAGGACGAGCTCATTGCTATCTCAAAAAGCATCGGTAGCAAAATATCTTCGGCTATCAGTAAAGATGCATTTGATTGTACAGCGTGTTACAACAGTGATGCATTCTTAGAAGATTTTGAACTTTCTGGTATTATTATATGCAATACACTAAACTTTCATTTCAAATGTATAATAAACAAAATTCATCTCTAGCTCTCGACACGTTTTGAAAATAAGTTAGTCATGAGCGATTAGTTCATTTTTAAAACTCTATTTCATCTCAATAGACTGGATGTCACATAGGAACAAGGTTGTCCTGGCATTTCTGGAAGGTGTGGGAAGGGGAAACTTAAACAGACAACTGGAAGTGGCGAATGCTGTTGATGCTATTTATTTATTAAGATATGTAGCACCTATCGCATTTTTTCAGAATGTAATGACCTACTTTCTAACTGGAAGTAAGAACAGTGTTAAGATCAAGACAGGTAATTATCTAACCCACTTTAATAAATGACACCTAGGAATAATTCATTTATTGATTACAAGGAATGTTTTATACTTATCAATTTGTAGGTTCGCTATGTTGATCATAAAATATCTAAAGAAAAGCAGAACCCCTCGAAGCGCCATCATATGGAGATATTGTTAACTTTTATAGACAATAATCAGGTGTGAATTGTTGCGCCCATATTTACTGTTTTTAGTCAAATTTCTGAAAACTAGTTCCAATATTAGGGAGTGTTTCAGGACCAATTTAAGATGTTTTTACTAAATAGCGCAATTTTCCTCTTTGAACAAACTTGAATCTACACTACCTGAGGATGTTTCCACATGAGCTTCATCTTTCCTGGCCCAGCGGTTCTGGAGATTTTTTAAAAATGCCATTAATTTCTAACAAATTCCTGATTATCTCCCCTTGAAAAAGGGCGTGGCCCTTCATTTGAAAAACTTGAATCACCGTCACCCAAGGATACTTTGTGCCAAGTTTGGTTGAATTTGGCTCAGGGGTTCTTGAGAAGAAGATGAAAATGTGAAATGTTAACGACGACGACGACAGACAACGGACAAATTTTAATCAGAAAAGCTAACTTGTCGGCTCAGGTGAACAAAAAACTCAAATTAATGATTTTTTTAAAACAGTGTTATTCAAATTAACGTCTGTGCTGTAAGCGTTCAATATCATTCTGATCGACTCAATTGAGTGATATGATTTGCTTATTTAGGTTTTAATGGATCTAATATGCATTAAATTTTTAATACATTATTTCATTTTGTGTAAAAAATAAACACATCTTATGTAAATGCCACTTAATTTTGTTAATTTAGCTCTAAGGATTTGACTAGACATTTTTTTTGTTTACAAGGAGGCGTTCAATATTGAACGCTTGTATTCGGAATGTTTCGGGCATATTTATATACGCTATACAAGGCAGTGTTCAAACAACCAATAATCAAATGTGGTGTTTTGATTAGGTCGAAAGCATACTCACTAGGCCAGAACCACCCTCCTTGTCTGAAGGCACAACTGCAGCAGAAGAAACACAAACCAAAAAGGCCAGGTTGTCTGGATTGATTGATATGGCAGAAGTAAGCTACATTTCAATTATAAAGTTCTTGTCTTGAAGATGAATCTTGATTTAGCTTGAATATCCTGCAATATATTCAGTTTCGTAATCAAACATGGTGTTTTGATTAGGTCGAAAGCATTCCCACTAGGCCAGAACCACCCTCCTTGTTTGAAGGAAATACTGCAGCAGAAGAAACGCAAGCTTGTCAAGTTGGTTCACACATAGAGCTGTTGTAAGTATATTTGAACAATGTTTAAGTCGTTCTAATTTTCACATAAATGTACTTATTTTCTATTTTAATTAATCATAATAATTATTTGTTCTAATGTATTTATTTAATGCAGATCCCAACATGCTCAAAGATGAAATACATTTAACAATTTGTTTTGGTTTTTACTATGCTAGGAATAATTTTTCTTTCAGATTTTTCGTCTGTCTGCAAACCCAATGGGTTATTGGGTTCGTTTTTTTCGAAAAGCTTCAAAGGGGATATTGGACTTGACGAGGAAGAATTCTTCATTGTGCAAGAAGACATTTCTGACAGAATTCATGACCCTACTCTAGAGGCCTTAGGGTCACGACTGTTTTATAAGTTTTAAAAGCGTTAAAGTTACCTTAGTTAATCTATTTTTCATCTCTTTGTATATACACAAACATGCGTGTTCATAATCATAATAGCTCGTCTTGTGGTAAACAAAATATTTTTATTGGTTTTTAGCTCTACTGGTCAAAACCAGAAGATCTTATGCAAAAGTAAGATTCAGTCGTCTGTATGTCTAGCTGTTTATTTGTATGTTTGCCTGTAAACAACTTCTCAAAAATACTACTCTTCTTACAGTTTTGCACTGGTTTCATTATATCTTGACACACAAGTAAACTACACTAAAATAATTCTGTATCTCAGTTTTTGAATTCCATGATCATGGAGTAGTTTTGGTCTGATTTCAATATAACTTGTGGTACACAAGTGATACTTATCTCATCCTTTTATTAAAAATACAAACCAATAGATCACAGTCTCTTCAGAGAATTCTGGTAAATATTTTTACAGATGTAGATCTATATACTTCTGTGCATCCATCATGTCCATTTTCATTTGTTTTAACTGTAACAATAACTCTTATGAAAATGGAGAGGTACCATTATATGATTATGTTCATGTGCATAATAGTTAAAACATAACTTCTTTCTTTTAGTTGAATGTTCATAACAAATGACTGGGTGAGACTGAAATTCATCATTTTTAAAAATAATTGATTTTTGTAGTAATGACTAAAATTTCTTTTGAAAATGTCTTGAAAAGATTATACTACACTTCATCCCGTATGACAGAAGAAGCTCGACTTCTCGTGAATCCAAGGGACTGCATTAACGCAGAAGAAAAGGAAGTCAGCATTTCTGATACTCTACAACCAATGCATTTTGATTCTGTAGTGAAAGCTGCACTTATGACAACAAGTTATGATGATGAAGAGGATTTATAGTCACCATTAACTGCCATCAAATTAGGATGTGACAAATGCCAAACTAAGCTCGCAACAGTGACCCTTGAGTTTCGTCGTTTCAATCGATTGTCAGAAGTACTTGACTGAATTTTCCGAACGAGAAAATGGAGACAGAATGTTTATATGTTTGTTATGTTTACATAACAAAGAATTGTGTGCTCTGTATCTCACAACTTAACGACCGATGTTCAAATTTTGGTTGAGCATTAGAAATGCCTTACTTTATAGTATTTACATTATACATTTTTAAGCACCGTTCAGTAGTGTCGCATTGTCAACAAGTTGTGAAATTGTTATCTTGGAGGCATAGTAGTAAGTTGCAGGACTCTTTAAATTTGCATTCACTGGTTAAATTCCCAAGTAATATAAAACACATTAAAAGAACTACTGGATAATATAAATTAGAATTCAATGCATTGATATTTTTTCATTTGTATATGTTTTACAATTCCCATATAATATGTTTTCTGATGATGTACATGTACTTTATGTGTACAAACAGATGTTCATATTTAAACATATTTAACCCAGAATTTATAGAATATATTATGAATTATGAGAATACGATATAAAATACCCCCCAAAAGCAAAAAAAATAATGATATATCTGGTGTTCCAATACATCTTTGAGTGCAATATACATAGTTCTGGCTTTTAAAATTGTTGAAGGACGGTTATAGTCTAAGATGATGTCAAAAGCTTCCTTAATATCATCATCCAATTCATTTCGAAAGCAGCACTGAGATTTCAGAAAATGAAACCCCTCATCATTATCATCGATATAATGATTATGAAAGTATTTCAAACCAAAATTTGATCACTTTGTACTTGATTCCAGAATCAAAACAAGTAAACTGACGTAACATTTCAGTAACATGATAAAGGAGCTCAGGTATCCCAGGAAAAATATCACCTGATTTTTGTTTCCTGATTCTGTGGTTATTCCAGGCAAATTTCACTTCTTCCATGTCTTCTCTGATAACCTGCATGTAGCAGTACTAAACTAAAGTTCTGAAATGAAACTTGATATTAGTTTTTTGGCTTCAAAACATGGATCTAATTGGTTCATTAGCTTTTGATACTTTTGACCACACATATTTGTGTACTGACAAACTGGTAGCAACTGACAAAGCAAAGACAACAGAAAATATAAACAACAAGAGGCCTTGACAGTCACTTGAGTCCCATAACCCTTAGATTGACATGTCAGAGTCTCATGTATGCATTTTCAGCTTCATTTTTAGTTCGACACCCTTATCTTAGACTCTTATGACTGTTACCTGTCGCTGTTTTTTTTTATTCTTATATTTTTCTGTTAAAATATCCTTGTGTAGCGCCGACCGAGCGGCCGTATTCACATTTTGTCCTCAGTCTTTAATTTCTCTAATTGGTAGCGTTAATTTCTCCTCATATCTTGAAATGAGACTCAAGTTCGTCTATTCTACAGTTTATTTACACAACACATCACAAATAAAAACATCCAGGAAAAATAATTCACAGTATATAAAATCCAAGTAAACAATCACATATAAATCCAAATCAAAGGCAAAGTTTATAATCCATGTAAAATCTATATCGCTACATATCAGTACTCTCGTCTTTATATCCTATCTTTCTATATCTTCTAACATTCTGTCGCGCTATATATACTTTAGGATCCGCTCCTGGCGATCAGGAGCACTTTATAAGATCCTGAAGATCAGGAGACAATACACAGGTAATTACAATACACAGGTAATTACGATCAGCAGGGGGTTAGATAAGAGGGGCGATTAATATACAGATAAGATTTATAGAATAAGTGTAGATAATGTGTGAACAATTAATTAATGAAAAATGATATTAAAGATAAGATATTCTTAATCGTTACAACTCCCCCTGCCTTAAGATTTGACTCCGTTCAAATTTAATGAAAAGTAGCGCGTAATCGATATAAAACTAATAACATATATACATTATATGAATAATACGCAAATAAAAAAAATACATGTTATATGCTGACATTGCATTACAAACATTGTTCAATAAACTACTCAAACTTATAAAAATGACATTAAACGTAGTTAAAACAGGGTACATTAAAAGTAATATTTACATATTTTCATACATATTCATATCAACATTTTGTTAAATGCATAAAAACACATAGAAAAAGAAAAAGTCACAAACAAATGTCTCATAATGTTTCAGCAACCCGAACCGATGGCCACGAAAACTGAACGGACACTTCGTTGAGAATGTCAAGGGCAATGGCTTCTACATCTACTTCATTTAAGTTGACATTTTCGGAGTGGCTGATTGAAGTATTTCTGGTCTCCTCAGTTCTTCCGTTTTTGAATGTTTTCACGGTCCTAGTCAGACACAAACAAATTGTAGTTGTCTCCGTGTTAATTGACTGTTCGTTGTCATCATTTCGGATGCTTTCTTCTTCTTCTTCTTCTTCTTCTTCATTTGCGGATGCGGCATTTGCACTTGAGGGATCTTCCTGGAAATCAATTAATCCCGGATTTTGGGCGATAATGTCATCCACCATGTCCAGGATGTCTCCGGTTGTTTCATTGGTAGAGCTAAATAACTCGGAGTCCATACAGAAATCCATTGTATCCATTAAGTTAAATTCATCGTCACTTGCAATGTCTTCACACATGTCAGTTACAGACTGAGTGGTCACCGGAATTTCGTCAGTGAATTCCTCTTCATCGGAAGATATGTCTTCGTATGTTGGATCCATGACAAACACAGGTTTCAGATCTTCTCTTTGTTGATACGGCATTTTTGTCGACTTGCAATTTGACAGTTCGTTTTTCAAATTTTCCTCGCAGAGTTTATGCACACGGGCGTAATGTTCTTTTAAATTTTATTTTCTCACAAATGGTCTTTGGCAGTATGAACACTTAAACACGCTAATAATACTGGAATGTTTTTCTCGAATATGTCTCACTAAACTATTTCGTCGCACAATTGAAATTCCACAATATTCACATATATAATAATCCATATAGTTACATCTTGTTGTTTGTTTTCTGCGTTATGAAAAAGTGAAGTCAAAATATTTTTTCGGTCTTCTTATTTGACGTCCTAGGCGTGTTTTCTTGGAAACGGGAATTTGGGCGTTGTCAAAACCAATTTCGTTGCTCAAATCTTGTTCTGATTGGTCATCGGGTACTGTTTGATCAAGAGCTTTAGGTCCAGCTGTATCGTCTGGTCGTAACTTCTTGTGCGTCTCGCCGTCGCCGTGTGAATCTTCATCACCCGTCATGTTGTCATTATCATCGCCTCGATATAAATTATCGGCTCCAGGAACGTTTGTCTTGAAAGGCTTTATGTTGTCAGCATGTACCACTACAAGTTTTGATGATTTTGAGTGTCTTATTTGATATAGAACATCACTCAGTCTCTTCACTATAGTCCAAGGACCTGTCCACGATCTTGCAAGTTTTGCCTTGTTCCAGTAATAATCTTTGGTTGATTACGACGGACTAGCTCGCCAATGTCATAATTAATTTCTCGTACTTTTCTGTCGTAATATCGTTATTGGCGTTGAGATATTTTCCCAGTAACTTCCCGCACTATTTCACCAGTTGTTGCTCCATTTCTAATTTTCTCACGTACGCTGATTCATTAATTGATGGTTGTTCTTCTGTAACATTTATTTCAGTCATTATATCCAAAGGTAACGAAGCTTCATTTCCAAACACCATTCTGTAAGGTGTGATTCCAGTTGTTTCATGGGGGGGGGTGGTATTGTAAGCTAGTACCAAACCATCCACGTATCTGTCCCAATCCGTCTGATGTACTGTTAGATATTTCGATAACATGTCCTTGATAGTTCTATTAAGACGTTCAACCATTCCGTCGGACTGCGGGTGGTAAGCTGTTGTTCGGGTTTTATTTATCTGTAACACTTTACACATTTCTTGGAATAATCGACTCTCAAATTGGCTCCCCTGATCGGTGTGAATTTCTCCAAGGACATCCGTACCGTTTGATCCATCCTTTAAAGATTACATCCGCAACCGTCTCAGCTTCTATGTTCCGTAATGGAAATA
This sequence comes from Saccostrea cuccullata, assembly GCF_032062105.1. NCBI lineage: Eukaryota > Metazoa > Mollusca > Bivalvia > Ostreida > Ostreidae > Saccostrea > Saccostrea cuccullata. The sequence goes on from NW_026919622.1 coordinate 21,003, forward strand.
TCTCCATAAATTTCGTAAAGTAATCGGCAACCACAAGAAGGTAGAGGTTTCCGTTCTCTGACTTTGGAAATGGCCCAGTGATGTCAATGGCGATTCGCTCGAACTTTTCACCGGCCAGATGTTTTTTCATGTAGGCCCTTTTTCTAAGACTCGGGTTTTTCCTCTCTTCACATATGTCACACGAACTCACATAATCCTGAACATATCGTCTCATATGTGGCCAGTAGTAACAGTTCGCCATAATCTTTGCATAGGTTCTTCTTATTCCTAAATGTCCGGATGTCTCGGAATCATGAACATGCCACAACACTACATCACGCAGTGATTTTGGAGTACATATTTTAAGTTTTTCACAATTATTTTCCATCCATCGATAGCACAGAACTCCGTTTTTCACAAGTAGTAATTCCCATCTTGAAAACCAGAATTTGAATTCAAAGTTTTTATTTGACACTGCGGAAATTTGGAGTTTGCTGGAATTGTTTTCCTTGAGTCTGAGAATATCTGCCAGTCCTTCGTCATTTATTTGATGTTTTCTTATATTTTCATTCGTCAACTCAATTAGCGGCTGTTTCCTAGGTTTTGCCCGTGGGGGTCTATTAGCTCTTTTTTTTTTTATCTTTTCTCCTATTATTGTTTTCTTCTGTAGATACACAAAACAGTGTATTCTCATTATCGGGATAGATAAGTTTCACAATATCACAGCCAATATTTTCCGTGGAATCACTTGAAGTAACACACAGTTTTCGTAACTCATCACTGCTTTGAAACATTTCATCTTCCAATTGTGCATTATTGGTTACGTTTAATTTACACTGTTATTTATTCGAGAAAGAGCATCTGCATTTCCGTGGCGTTTCCCGGGTCTGTGTTCTATCCGGAAATTGTAGGGTCCTAGCTGTTGAATCCATCTTGCTATTTGACCATCAGATTCTTTGAATTTATGTAACCACACTAACGATCCATGATCTGTTCTAAGTAGAAATTCGCGTCCCAATAGATACTGCTTAAAGTGTTTCACAAAATACACAAGAGCTAACATCTCTTTACGGGTTACACAGTAGTTCTTTTCGGCATGGCTCAGGGTTCTGCTAGCCTATGCGATTACGGTTTCTCTGCCATTCTGTATTTGTGACAATACAGCTCCAATGGAATCATTGCTCGCATCCGTATCTAATATAAACGAACCACCATTAACGTCAGGGTATCCTAATATTGGGGCCGTCACTAACTTTTCCTTAAGACACTTAAAGGCTTCGTCACACTCGGAAGTCCATACCCATTTTCCATGTTTACTAGTCAATGCATGTAGACATTTTGCAATCTTTGCAAAATCCTTTATGAATTTTCTGTAATAGGATACTAATCCAAGAAAGCTTCGTAATTCAGATTTATTTGCAGGACGCGTCCAGTCATTCACTGCTTTAGTTTTAGCTGGGTCTGTTTTAATTCCTTTTTCTGATACTATGTGTCCGAGGAAGGAAACTTCTTTACAGAAAAAAATTTGCATTTCTTTGCCTTGAGTTTGAGATTTGCATCACTCAAACGATCGATCACTAAATTTAAGTTCTTCAAGTGTTCCTCAAAATATCGTCCAACCACTATAATGTCGTCAAGATATAACACCGTCACGTGCCATTGTAAACCATTTAAAGCTTTTTCAATTACTCTTTGAAAAGTTGCAGGTGCATTACAGAGTCCAAATGGCATAACTCTGTAATGATAAAGTCCTCCTCTTGGGGTCGCAAATGCTGTTTTCTCTTTGTCATTTTCATTCATTGGAATTTGATGGTAAGCCATGAGACGACCAGGGACTATTGGATTTTTCTATAAGCCCGTTCGCAAGTAGATTTCCAATTTCTTCATCTAGAATTTCCCTCTTGAATATCGGAACTTTTCTCGGTGGTTCCTTAAATGGTGTGTCATCTTTCAATTTAATTGAATGCTCTCCTATCCTCGCCCTTTCCATTGGCTTTTTAGGATCAGTAAATGCAGTTTGGTGCTGAATTAAAAACTGTCGGAAAATTTTGGACTGCTCAGGTGACAAGAATTTGCACCCATCTTTATACATGTCGCACAAATGATCCGGTAATTCCTCGGAAACTCCTGTAGTATTTACATTATACACATTTTCCGGAACTGGAGCACTCGAACATAACACAGGTGAAAACAGTGCTAGATTGGTAATCTTTTTCACCTTCACATCGTTATCACTTGGATTAAACACACGCACTAACACATCATTTTCATCACTTTTCACTAATATCAAAGCATGGGCCACCATTATACCATGCTCATGTATAAACTTCTTTAACGGCACTATTATTCCTTCGCCGTAAATATCTCTGCTGTCCAGTCTTCCTTTCACAATAGCTTCATGTCCTGCTGGAATGTCACAATCTTCCACAGACATCACTCTGGTACTCTTATTCATCTAGTTTCTTCTCTTACCAGGCACACAGCTAAGCACTAACGAGGTAGTCTCATAGTTCCATATACACCTGAATTCTTCCATGAAATCTTGTCCAAGTAAGTTGCATTTCACTTTTCCCACAAATACTCGGAAATGTATGTCTAAATCACCAAACGAGAGTAGCATTATGGCTGTACCACGAACATCTAAATCTCCGCCATCCGCTGAATGAAACTTCTTGTGTGCGCGCTCCAGTACAGGTCTATTTTCTGGCAAGATACTGTAATATGTATCTTCTGTTATAAATGTGTTTATAGCACCCGTGTCAATTTGAAATTCCAAAGGCGTTCCTTCGACCAATCCTAGAATCTTCATGCCTCGAGTTCCTTGGATGACATGCTCACTTCCTCTGGAACTAGTCCGCCTTGTGGTAAATTCTTCATGCTCTGCAGTGTTTATTTTCGTTTCTTTAAGTACTGGTTTACAAAAAGGATTTTCTACAATTGATGCAGATTTGTCGCCTAATTCATTTCCAGTTGAAACGTTACTCCTTTTGATATCTGTACTAGGCCTCTTGGGGACCCCGACCGACGCACGGCCTACTGCCTCGGTCCTCTCCCGTTTAACTTCAAGTTGACTTTATTTCCAGCATTTCTCTGAGGACAGTCCCGAATAACATGGTATGGGGAATTACATTGGTAACATTTTCTCTTGGCCTGGTCTTCATTTACAGTGGTAGTTCTTTGGTTTGCTCTATCGTAATTCTGGTATGATCTGTTGCTTTGATTGTTCAATGTTCTGACATCACCTGGATTTCGTGCCCCACTTGGAATATGATATACCGGCGGTCTCGGATACCTAACATCCCTCTTCTTGTTTTCTGTCATCCTGATGCACTCCTCCTGCATGGCTGACGTTACTGCATCATCTAGCGTTCTGGGACGTGTTCTTTTTACAGCTAAACGGAAATCCTCGTTTTCATTGCAGTTGTCTAAAAAGGTCTTGATGCTTCCTTCTTGTACGTATTCTCGGTTATCTGGATAAGCTCGGCGATATAAATCATGAATAGCCTGTCCAAAATCTCGGAAAGATTCAGTATCTCTCTTCTTACGCAACTTAGCCTCCGTCATGTAACTTTCTTTCATCGCTTTGTGTCCAAATATACCATCCATAGCTTCCTTAATTTGGGTCCAATCGTCGCGCACAGATTCTGGCAATCCATAGACAAAAGTTTCCGCTTGTCCCCGCAAAACTGTAAGAAATACTCTCCTTTTCCTATCTGTGTCCCATGCATTAAGTTCACTAATATTCTCAAAATAACGAATAAACTCGGTCCATATGTCTGTTGCATCTCCGCTATATGTACGTTTCACAGGAATTTGCTGAGCTGTTCTGTTACCATTGTACATCGGCGAGTCTATTAAAGTAGATTTGTCATATGGTTGAGACGTAGCACTTTCCTGCTGAGGGTAAGAGTATCGTTGCATGTGTCCTGAGCGTTGATTTAATTTATCCTTCACAATAATTGTAAAAAGTAATACACACAGAATAACGAGAGCTCCACACATTAGAAATTCCTTGGTAAGACACAATAACATGTATCCAGGGAAATGTTGGTATAACGCAAATACAGCAGCACCACAAGAAATAAACACAAAAATCCAGGAAATAAACTTGTACACGAAAGTCTGTTCATTTTCAGTATTTTGTTTCATCTGGCAAGGAGTACTTGCTTGTAATGGTGTCCCAATACCATTCACATCACAAAAAGAATTCATCAAATTTCTGCGAACGGCACTGTGATCCTCTCGAGAAACAGTTTCTCCGATTCTTTGAGTGTTAGGTATTCCTGACGTTATTTCCATATCTACCGGGGAATAATCAGTCCTTTCTTGGAACAATTTTAAGAAAAGAGCACAGTGCACAAATAATACGTATAACACAAAATAATCCAGATTTTCAGAATAACTAATTTCCCGCAGTTGGCGTTTTAATCCTACATCCACACGCTGGACACTTATAGAATTGGCTCACAATTCTCCCATCTTTTAACAGTTTGTGGCGATTTTCACTTTTGAGGAACATGTTGTAACAATTAGGACATTCCTGGCGCAAATTATAATTTTCCACACGCACCAAGACTAAATTCCAACATTCGTCGTAGTCATAAATGTAAGCCAGTTTCAGTGGTGAACTCATATTTTCACAGATTTCCTTATCGGACACACAAATCACAATTTTAAAATCATAAAAAAACACATATCATATGAAGGTATGAATCCCCACCGCTGCCACCAGTTGTAGCGCCGACCGAGCGGCCGTATTCACATTTTGTCCTCAGTCTTTAATTTCTCTAATTGGTAGCGTTAATTTCTCCTCATATCTTGAAATGAGACTCAAGTTCGTCTATTCTACAGTTTATTTACGCAACACATCACAAATAAAAACATCCGGGAAAAATAATTCATAGTATATAAAATCCAAGTAAACAATCACATATAAATCCAAATCAAAGGCAAAGTTAATAATCCATGTAAAATCTATATCGCTACATATCAGTACTCTCGTCTTTATATCCTATCTTTCTATATCTTCTAACATTCTGTCGCGCTATATATACTTTAGATCCGCTCCTGGCGATCAGGAGCACTTTATAAGATCCTTAAGATCAGGAGTCAATACACAGGTAATTACGATCAGCAGGGGGTTAGATAAGAGGGGCGATTAATATACAGATAAGATTTATAGAATAAGTAGATAATGTGTGAACAATTAATTAATGAAAAATGATATTAAAGATAAGATATTCTAAATCGTTACACTTGTGACACGAAAGAAAATGCATGCGACAATGCCGATTTTATTAATGAATATTGCATGTACAATATTACATATAGGCAATATAAACCGTGCATAGTCCTCTGCGTCTCTGCACTCAGTTTGATACAACTTAACGAACTATTGTGAGTTTGCTGTTTAAATAGTTTTTACGTAAAACGTACAAAACTAAAGTTTAAATTTCGCTACAGTTTTAACTTCATAAAAACGCAACACATATATAATATGTGGGGCTCCTCGCTTTCTCACTTAGACGATGTTAACACCCCCGCCCCCTACCCCCCACCCCCGAACCCCCTCTAGATCCACCACTACATTACTTCTCTTTCAATTTCTTTGTTTTGGTGTTGAGATGTGGCGGGAAAGTTTTTGGCACATTGTAAAACGCGCTCTATCCTAGTCTCCTGGAAGAACATATGTCGTAATATTCCTTACTTCTAAGAAATCAATATTTAAGGTCTTCCGCTCAGACGGAAGACCTTCTACTGATTCTGATGATTAAGATTATTCCCTATTATTCTTTTTTTTTCTTAGACGCCAACTTTGAGACCTCGTAACTCGCTGATTTCTAAAAGGGATTTTGCTCAAATTTTAAGAAAAAGGACGTTACAAAATCCAATTAAAATGTTTTCATACATTTCAAAAATTCCCTTCCGCTTTTGAGTTATTTCCCTTTAAGTGAAAATTTGGTACTGTTTGTTTCCAGACAAAGGCTCAGAAACGACAAAAGCTGGAGCAGAATGTCTACTGCATTTAAATACTAGAAGAATTGAAGTTGTGCCTATCGTTTTTTTTTCGATTTCTGCGCTCCAAACGGTGCTAGATAGGAGTCAAAAATGAGAATGCCCAAAAGCGCCAAAATTAACATAAATTTCCTTGTATATCTTTTAAACTAAAATAATTTGCTAAGACATATTTCACAAATATTGTGCATAATTCTAAGATCAATCATTTGACACCATTAAAAAGGGGCTGGCCCCTCAAATTAGGGGTGAAGGGCGCTCGAAAGTTTTTGCTCTATAACTCAAAAACGGTAAATATTTTGATATGGTTATCGATTTGAAATAGTTCTTTAACATCTTACTGATCTCATGAAAACGTTATTCTGTTCGAATCTTGTGTTATTGAATGAGCAACAAACTTTATGTACAGGTAACTGATTAGTGTTATGCAAGTGAAGAATTCTTTATGCGTACGCGTATAACACGTATAGCTGAAATAAACTGGATAAAAATATATATTTAACAAAATTGAATGTTAAACTTTGATGAAATAAAGTTTTTAACGTATTCTCTAGCTGGATGTCATACAGATTATTCAGAGACAACTTTCTCCTTGTATTTAGTTTGAATTACAAGACGGGAGATAGGAAAAATACTTATCATCTCTCATTCGATTGATACTCAATGTTGCATTATTTATAAATAAAAGAAAAAATAAGCTTAAAATAATTCACTGTCATTTTATTCAGGCGTCGTGAATTTTCCTCGGACCTTGACTGCTTTGTTTACAGTTGTGCAACCTGTTTATCGATCGCACATGCATTGACCTATATACATTCCGGAGGTCAAAATTACCGCTCTTTGATTTTTACGCGAGTCCTAGAGTTATCTAAAACGATGCTAGTCATCGATTTACTAAGTTTAAAATCCAAAGAATTTGTCATTTGCGTAAATCGTAAGAATATTTTTAGAAGCAATTATAAAGGTTTTCTTGAACATGTAGGAGTATTAAAAGATAAAAATGTCTGATTCTATTCTTTGATGAATGAATAAAAAGCGCTGCGATTTTGCTCAGGTAAAGATGATTTCTCAGGACGAGTCCATTGGTTACACTGAAAGGTGACGCAGGATGACCTATCGATAACTGCCAATTTTGATAGAGATTGTAATTGCACATGTACATAAATTAATGTTGAATTTTACCCTTGTGAAGTCCATTATAGTTTCGTTATTTAAAGAATCGAGGATATCACTACTGCAACTTAATTGATTGTTTTTTTTTTATTTGAACGGATGATTCTTTATTATTGGAAAAGATCGGAAAAAAAATTAAGTAACTTTGAGTCTTGCATAATTTGCTATGCTGTCTGGAACAGCTAGCTAAACCTGGGGTCCTCACAGTCACACATAATCAATAACACAAGGTGCTGGTTCCATATTTATTACGGTACGTAAATGAATGAGTGAGTGATTCAATGAGGATGAGACAGGCAAATAACTGAAATAAACAAAACAAATACTAAATACCAAAAAAGACCGAAACAGAGTTCCATAGAAAAAAAAAGCTCACATATAAACCTAACCATAATAATAGATCAATTACTTTAACAATTACTAAATAAAATGAATAACAATAATCAATTCTCAAATCTTTCCTGATCTAAAACTTCGTGAAAAAATACCTGACTGAAAAGAGTTTACAATAGTACACAAAGTTTCTCAAAAAATGATTACCGAAATAACTTACAAATAATATGCATTACATCACAAAAGTTTGCTATAAAAAAACTTACATGGTAGTAGGCCACAAATCAAGGAAAGTAGAAGGAAGAACAAAAAACATGTATGTACTTCTTCACGGATGGAACTCGAATGGCTGACAAATTTGCACGGGAAAATGAGGGAAGTAACTCTATTTACAAAAGAGTTCTACTCAAGGAAGATAATTCAAAAAATTGACAAAGAACGATAACTCTATATGGTTCATATTACAAAACGATATAAATGAAAAAATAAGAACTGTGACAGCACACTCCCCGTCTGATGTTTGTAACATCACAAAAGTTAAATAAACTACACTACGTCATTGGCAAGAAGCAACACCATCTCGGTCACCGGACGGATAAATGTGGACGGCTGGCAGCCACGTCTCACCATACGTATTTCGGCTTTCCGCACTTTCCCATCATCACTAAGGAACGATTTTACGATGGCACCCATAGGCCAAAGATTACGGTGAACATTCATGTCACGAAGCAACACAATATCACCCTCTGTAATGTTTCTTTCACTGCGCGTCCATTTCCTACGAATCTGCAGCGTATGAAGGTACTCTTTCCTCCAGCGTGTCCAGAATAAATCTGCCATATGTTGTACACGTTTCCATTGGGCTAGATACATGTTCATCTTGTCAACAGGGAAGTTGACGATCACAGGGGTTTTCTGGGTAAGTATCATAGAAGGGCTCAGAGGGTACGGATCATCTGCATCTTCCGACAAGGGGACTAACGGTCTGGCGTTAACAATCGCTGAAACTTCAGCCATGAATGTTGTAAGTATCTCATGAGTGAGAGATCTGGCTGGTATCTCCAACATAACAACATCAATTACACGTCTTACGACTCCAATGAGGCGTTCCCATGCGCCACCCATGTGCGAAGAGTGGGGTGGGTTAAACTTCCAAGTAGTTCCACACTCATAAAGGAAGTTTCTGATTTTACGGTCTGCTATGTTGAGTCCAGATGAATTGATTTTCAGGTCATTTATAGCACCCACGAAATTGGTTCCTTGATCTGAACGAATTTGGGTAACTTTTCCTCGAATGGCTTCAAACCTCTTAAAGGCGTTGATAAATGATGAGGAGCTTAACTCCTCCACAACTTCAATGTGAATTCCTCTCGTTGTAAGACAGGTAAATAAAATCGCCCATCTTTTTGAGTTCACAGATCCTCCACGTGTCCGTCGAGTAACTATCTCCCAAGGACCAAACGTATCTAGGCCGATTTATGTAAAAGGTGGGCTAGGCTCCAAACGATCTGTAGGAATGTCTGACATTTTTTGACACAATAGTTTTCCACGTAATTTTCTGCATTTGACACAGTAGTGTAGCATGGATGAAACTAATCTTCTGGCTCCTATTATCCAGAATCCAGCACTACGAATTGCTCCTGCTGTGAAGTGGCGACCTTGATGTATACTGAGTTCATGGTAGTAACGAGCAATCATTAACGCTATGTGATGGTTTCTTGGTATTATCACTGGATTTTTCTCATTGATTGGTAGAGAACTTTTATTGAGACGTCCGCCGACTCTCAGAATTCCATCTTTATCCAAGAATGGTGAAAGAGGTAGAATGTTACTATCTCTAGGCAGAGGTTTTTCTTTCAAAATGCACTGAATTTCTTCTGAATACACTTCACTCTGCACAGTTTTGATGATAAATTTCTCAGCTTTGATAAAACTTTCCACGGTATTTGAATTTTCACACACATGCCATCCAGAACATTTACTGTCTCTTTGATGAAAGGATTGCGCTATATATGTTGAAGTCTGGCGATAGTTTCAACAAGTCTCCTCCACTGAGAAAAACGTAAGAATCTTTCTGATTTCAATCCGAGTCCCGAGATATCAACCTTTAAACAAGTGATTTCTTGTCTGACGTCCTTGTCTGAATCTGGGTCCACCATCTCAAAGTGTATACTTGCATATTCAGTCTGTTGTAAGTTTGCAAGTGATGGTCCTGACAACCAAGTACTGTCTTGTAGAGCTTGAGCTGGTATCTGTCTCGTTGCTTGATCAGCTGGATTTTTGTCTGTTGATATGTATGACCACTGATCTGGTTTAGTCACTTTACGAATCTGCATCACTCTGTTTGCCACATACTGAAAGAACCTCCTCGAATTGTTGAAAATATATCCCAACACTACTTTACTATTACAGTAAAACTTGAAATGTTCAATCGGTAATTCAAGCTGTTCTGATACAAACTTAGCAATCTCCACCGCTAGCACAGCGCCACAAAGTTCTAAACGGGGTATTGAATGTCCTTGTAAGGGCGCTAGTTTTGATTTGCCCAGGACAAATCCAAAGTTTCCTTGTGATTCTACATAGGCCACCGCTGATATTGCTGATTCTGAAGCATCACAAAAAATGTGAATTGTTTTGTTAGACGTCTCGCTTCATGACTGTGTCTGTTCTAAGTAAACTCTTGGAATGTGTAGGTTTTGGAGATGTTGTAAGGAACTTTTCCATTTTTCCCACTGAGTAGACTGATTTTCTGGAAGAGGTTCATCCCAATTGACTGTTTCTTGAATTAGACTCCTCATGAGTGACTTGCCTTGGATGATGACTGGGGCAAGAAATCCTATAGGGTCGAATATACTATTTATTGTGGATAACACTCCCCTTCTTGTGAATGGTTTGGCGTCAATTGAGATTTTAAAGAAAAACGAATCCGATTGCAAGTCCCAATTTAGTCCTAAACTGCGTTGTGTTGGTAAATTGTCCTTTGATAAATCCAAGTCTTTAATTTCACTTGCCAGATCACTCGGTGGAAAGGCGTTCATAACTTCCTGGTTGTTCGAAGCTATTTTGTGTAGGCGTAATTTCCCGTAACTCAAAGCCTTCTGTGTTCTTCTCATGAGGTCCACAGCTTTTTCTACAGCAGGTTGTGACTGAGTTACATCAGTCCCAAACAGATTTTCTACTTCCTTTACAGTCTTGCGTAATCCATAGGTTGCAATGGCCGGTGAGGACTGTTTCCGAAGACATGAACAGTCATGCGGTATTCGATCAGTCTCTTGTCAGGGTTGTTATGTTCATGCCATAGAAATCGAAAATAATTTCGATGACTTTCACAGACTTTACAGTAAAACATTTGTTCAATATCTCCAATTAGTGCAACTTTGTCTCTGCGGAACCGTAGTAATACACCAAGAAGACTGTTAAGTCCGGTCCAGTAAGTAATACGTCATTTAGTGACTTTCCTTAGAATTTCGCTGAGGAATCAAACACAACTCTTATTTTGTTTGGTTTCTTTGGGTTGTAAACTCCAAACAATGGTAGGTACCAACACTCTTCTTCATTCTGTAGAGGTGGTGCTACTTCTGCATGACAGTTCTTGAACAATGCATCCATAAATTCCACAAAATGTCTTTTCTTTGTTGGATCCTTCTGCAAAGTGTATTCTAACTGTTTAGCTCTCTTTCTAGCTTGATCGTAGTTGTTTACAAGTCCCTGACGGTCCTTACGTAAAGGAAGTGGGGCTTGCCAATGTCCACTTGCATCTTTTGTAAACTGTGACTTCATGATATCTAGAAACTCATGATCATCCATAGAAAGTCCTAACTATTCATCACTCTTAGTCCTTTGAAAAACACTTTCACCGATTTCAGTTTTTGTACACATCATGTTTTTTGAGGTTTCATCGATGATTTTTCCCTTGACCTTTAAATTACTGCCGCAGGGTAACATCAGAGTAGGACGGCCATCAGGTAGAATACAAGTTTTCATGACGTTAATAACATCTGGTTTGTGGGTTTTACCCAAACAAGTTTCACCAATGATAGTCCAATCAAGGGATAGTTTTTGAGCGTATGGTTGATTTCCAAAACCAATGCGTTGGTCCAAGACGTGATGTGCTTTGGTTACATCTCTTCCTATCAGTAATAGGATTTCTGCGTTAGGATCAATTGGTGGTATATGATCAGCAATGTCATGCAAGTGTTCATAGTATAGAGCTACCTCCGGCGTAGGAATTTCCTCTCTGACTTCAGGGATTTCATCACACTCAATGATGGTAGGTATATCTATACAAATCTGTCGATCTAATGACTCTACCACTAATCCATGCACTTTACGTCCTGATCTTTGAACTTTTCCTGAACAAGATGTTAACAGGTAATTTGTTGTAGTTCCAATACTGTCCATAAGATCAAACAGTTTTGGTTTAGCAAGTGTTCTGTTTGACTGGTCGTCAATCACTGCATAAATTTTCACAGATTTTTGCGGACAGTGTTTTAGGTACACATGAACTAGAATGGTTTTAGCACAAGATTTTCCTCCATATGCTTGTCCACAGATTTGTGTACATTTAGAATTCACATCTGGGTTGTTCACATTTTCAAAATCTTGTCTCTCAGTGAAATTCTCCCCGCCATTGTTTCTCAAAGGGTATGGAGTCTTTATTTTTGGCCTATTCACATGTAATGGTGATGTGTGAAATTTGCTACTACATTCTCCACACTGCACATCAGAATGACACTCTGCTTGTTTGTGATCCTTTGAACAACATCTAAAACACAAATTGTTATCTTTCAAGATATTTCGCCGTTCATCAAATGATTTTGTTCTGAAACCTCTACACTGTTCCATAGAATGGTTTGTTTTATGAAGGGGACATTGATTTTCCTTTCCTGAGCTCTGAGAAATCTGTGGGGTTTGAGACAGAGCTGTTTTCCTGCTTGAATATTTCAAAGTTTTGTCACTTTGTTTCTGAATACTTAAGTTTCTGTCTGTATAAGCAAAACTGGGATTATTCTTGATACGGCTTTGCTCACGAATAAAGTTTGCAAATACGCGAAATGGAGGAAACACAACGTGATGATCACTGATGTATTTTACCGCCGTATTTGTCCATTTTTCTTGAAGTTGGTATGGAAGTTTCATGACGATAAGTGTCACTCCTGTCGATGCATCAAAGTATGCGAGTAAAGACTGGTAACGAATATCTTCTTTTGCTGCTAGGATTTCATCCAAAATATCAGACAAGTCGTATAGGCGTCGATATTCTTTTGACGTAATAGGAACAAAAGAGTTCAGTTTCGTTTTTAATGCAGACTCTATCATTTCAGGACACCCAAATCGCTCCTCTAATCTTTGCCAAATTCGCTGAAGTCCACGAGTAGGATTGTTTGCACTTGCCGCCTTAATGCTGAGAATCTGTTGTTGAGCTGACAGACTAGTGAATTTGATAAGAAAGTCTATTTCCTCTTCTGGTGTTACTTGCAAGTCTCTCATAACAGATCTGAAGGTTGCTTTCCAGGATGGGTAGAATTCAGGCTTGTCGTTAAATTTGATGAGACGTGAAAGCATTAAGTCTTTTTTCAGGAGATAACGAGTAAAGTCTTGTGTTGTTGCTTGTCCTACACTCCAGGATGGTTGTTGAGGAATTTATGGAAGAGCCTGAGGATTTAATGTTGATACACAGGGTTCTGGAATCGATGGAATGTTTTTATATTGAGTTTGAATTAGGGCATGTTGTTCTACATACGATTTTGTTCGTTCTTTTCTGTCGACACTCTCTAAATCTTTAATACATGTTTCACTACGACCACATCGACTTCCTTCTTCTTCACTGAGAATTTCGGCTTCAGCAACCGCTACTTCAGGCCAGGGCTGATGATGAAATCCATGATTACTCCATAACCTATTATGATATTAACCAAAAAATCATACATGATACTGTTAATTCGCAGGTTGTCAAATAAATTTAAGAAAAGGTCGGCAAAGATGAGTATGCCTAACTTAACTTTTTTATTCATAAACTCTTTAATTCACAATTTTGAAATAGGCACCAAGCCGCACCATCGATCATCATAACAATGCACTTAGCACTTGCTTAGTTTGTTTACTTAATACCAATACGCAGGGTAGGGGAACAAAAAATGTATTTCAAGTAATCAGTAATATTCAGCATGATCAGTAATGCCCCAATCACACATGAACCCCTGACCCTTAGGCCTAGATCCACACATTGCACAATTTTTGAAAAAGCAACCTTGCTTTTCAAAAATATTTGATAAATACCAAGGAGCAGATTTCAATCAATTCATCCAGTTTCAGTATATGAGTACAGCCCCCCTCCTTTATGGTACCCCTGACTCTGGGGCCTTGAAATTCACAATTCTGGAAGATTAGGACCATTACTCATCATAACTACATAGGTAGTTCATCTGCTTAATACCAAGGAGCAGAGAAGAAAACTTTCAAAGATCTAGTGTAATTTCATTGTATAATCAATAAAGCCCCACCCTATCACTAGAATCCCTGACCCTGGGGCCATAAAATTCACAATTTTGGAAGAGGCACTCTTGCTCATCATAACTATGCACTTATTTAGTTTATTTAATACTCAGAAGCAGAGAAGAAGATTTTCAAAAAATTCATGTATTTCACTTTATAATCTAAAGAGCCCCCCCCCCCTTACACCAAAACCCCTGACCCTGGGGCCATCGAATTCACAATTTTGGTAGAAGCACTCTTGCTTAGCATAACAAAGCACTTAGTTAGTTAATTCAATACTCAGGAGCAGAGAAGAAGATTTTCAAAGAATTCAAGTATTTTCACTTTATAATCTAAAGAGCCCCCCCCCCCCCCCTTACACCAGAACACCTGACCCTGGGGCCATCGAATTCACAACTTTGGTAGAGGCACTCTTGCTCATCATAACTATGCATTTATTTTGTTTATTCAATACCCAGGAGCAGAGAAGAAGATTTACAAAGAATTCAAGTATTTTCACTATATAATCTATAGAGCCCCACCCTAACACCAGAACCCCCAACACTTGGGCCATAAAATTAACAATTTTGGTAGAGGCACTCTTGCTCATCATAATTATGCACTTAGTTTATTTAATACCAAGGAGCAGAGAAGAAGATTTTCAAAGAATTTATGTATTTTCACTATATAATCTAAAGAGCCCCACCCTATCACCAGAACCCCTGACCCTGGGGCCATAAAATTCACAATTTTGGTAGAGGCACTCTTACTCATCATAACTATGCATTTATTTTGTTTATTCAATACCCAGGAGCAGAGAAGAAGATTTACAAAGAATTCAAGTATTTTCACTATATAATCTATAGAGCCCCACCCTAACACCAGAACCCCTGCTCCCAGGGCTATGAATTTCACAATTTAGTTAGAGGACTCAATGCTGATGAAAATCATGCAAACAGCTTGACTGCTTCATGTCCTGGAGTAAAGAAGAAGATTTTTTAAAGATTGCACTAATTTTAGTGGTTTTTGTTCCACCCCCTGGCCCCAGGGGGGCAGGGCCCATGAAATTCACAATTTTTGTTACCCTTCACCTATAGATACTTTGTGCCAAATTTGGTAGAAATTGGTTCAGTGGTTGCAGAGAAGAAGCTGAAAATGTTCAAATGTTAACGCACGACGGACGACGACGGACAAAAACAGATGGCAATAGGTCACCTCAGGTGACCTAAACATCTATAAAGATATAAATCAATTTACATGTACAAATCAATATATGATATACTAGTAGCTTTATCGGAATCAAGGGAGATAATCCAATTACATGAAAATTACATATTAATTGATTGATTGTATATTGTTTAACGTCCCTCTTTAGAATTTTTCACTCACATGGAGACGTCACCGATGCCGGTGAAGGGCTTCAAATTTAGACCTATACTCGGCACTCAGGGCCATTGAGCAGTGAGGGTTCTTTATCGTGCCTACGCCTACCGTTACATGGGAACTACGTTTTTAAGGTCATATCCGAAAGACCCATGACTTTCTCTTCTAGTGCCGAGCGCTTGGCGAAGGAACAGTCACTACCTTTGTTTACGTCTTAGGTATGAAGGGGCACCGCGATCGAGAATCGAACCCGGGTCTCCCGATCACGAAGCGAACGCTCTACCACTAGGCTACCGTGACCGGTAATAATAAAATTTTTGACTTTTTTTGTGCAGTATATAAGGGTTGTTATTTTCGCAGAACATATGTTGTATCTGTAATAGTGTTAGATTTGTATATAATAAAGTTATAGAACTTGCCAGAATATTTATTTTAACTTTTATTTCACTTATTAAAAACTTGGATCCACTCCTTAGTTCTCCCTTACCTATACATATGTGTATATACCCCAGGGCATTGATCAGGTATTTTGGAAGTGGTCATTGTGATTTTAGTATTTATTGGTCTTTGATTTGAAAGGTTGGATTCTATTGGTTTTCTTGGTTTATCCGGATTTTTCCCGCTTTATTATGACCATTCTTTGTTCTATGTGTTAATCAGACCAGACCTTTATACATAAGACTTGACATAAGATTTCCTTCTCTGGTAAGTTACTAATATTTTCTTTTATTAAATGTTTATCCTATAGTATGCTAAAGCCTTTTCTATTTGCACATACTAAATTGAATAAATGATTTTTGAGAGAAAGTTATTTTATGATGTAAATTTATTATTGGTTACAAGATCAATATGAAGTATTATCTAGAAGTAATTTGATATTACTCAGATTATGTGTTTTTATTATGATCAGAGATATTTTTGATTATATTGTTCAGAGTGAGCAATTGGTATATTTTTAATAGATTATATTTTTAAACATTATTGTATTAAATTACAGATCACCATTCATTTAGACATTTGTAACCCATACCAAGTACCGGTACCACCAAGACTCCGAATGAGTATGGAGGACGCTCCAGTGTCCATTAGTGATGAAGAAGACGAAGGTCAGGAGTCAGAGTTAGCTACAATGGATGATGATGTGCTCCATAAATACTCTTATTCCTAAAGGTTGTGGATGCCTATAATAAGAAATAAGTGCTTCTGCTATACAGAAGAGGATTTAAGGAATGTGATGGATACGATGAATCCAGCTGTCATGCCGAAATATAATTGGGAGGCCCAGGATCTCTTTGAGGAATGGCGCACTTTAATACATTAATTTTGGAGAAAGGGCCCATTAAGCAAAAATAATAATAATAGTAATTACCTGATGATATGGATTGGCGACAAGGGAAGAGATATCTATTCAACGTGAAACCTGTCAGATTTATTGATTTATATTGTTTAACGCCGAGGCGGCAATATTTCAGCGGATAAGTTTGTTTATTGGACGGTTTTGTGGAAGTTTTTGGTTTCTCTGGCGGCCCCCAATGAGCCTACTCTTTTTCGAACTCCAGAGAAACGGTCTTTTGCGTGCCATTGGGGTTGTTATCCCTGACACGAGGTACCATTTAATGTCCCATCCGACAGACTTAAAAATTTAAAAAAAAATGTTATGAATATGTTAACTGCTAAGAATAAAATGATCTTAATATATTTCATAAAAGTGCTGTAATCATTTTTATATTTTATTGTAAAAATCAGTTACATGCAAATACATGTATTCCAAAATTGCATGTACATTAACATTTGTAAAAAGTTCATATATGGTTTTTCAATTACCAAAAAGTCTATTTCGAATGGGTGTAAAATCAGAACATTCTAATAAAATATGATAAACAGTTATCGGACAATCACAGGATATACATTCCGGTTGAGACTCTTGATTCAGTAAGTATTCATGTGTAACTTTAGAGTGACCAATACGTTTTCTTGATATAATTACTTCATCTTGACGTTTTAGACCGAAGTCACATGATTTGTTAACTTTGTTTTCGATAACATAAAACTTATTTCATCACAAAAATTCCAATAAATTTGCCAAAGAGAATTAATGTAAATTTTAACGAGATATTTCAAATCAGTGTAAGGAATTTTAAATAAAGTAATTTCATGTTAAAGTGCTATTTTGTTGGCCGAGTGCAGGCGTAAATCCGATATGAGAGCCTACTAGAGGACCAAGCATGAGAGGGATCCCCAACGCGTGGAGAATTTACAACAGAAATGTTAATCAGTGGTCCGAGAGAACAGGGGTTCCGTTGACCCAGGACTTTTCATTTTTCAAAGGCGCATCCGTCACGGAGACCAATACGACTGTCCTCCCGACAGTGAAGGAGATTGAAGAGATGGCTCCCGAGACTGCCAAGGATGATAAAGCGAAGAGTGTCTACCAGACACTGTGTGGAACCTTGAGGGACCAGGAACCAGTGAAGAGGAGTATTTCCCTGGATGATTACAAGGCTAGGAAGGAAGTCTCAGGAACCACCGTGTCCACTCAAACCTCTTGGAGAGACTACCTCAGTCTTATACTCCCTACCCTGCCAGACAGCAAAGAAGAGCTGCAGGCCTGTGCAATAGCATGGATCAGATTGGACGTGCCAGTGAAATAGCCAAACGAAGACTCGTGAAACTTGAAGGAGGGGAACGACAGAGGGAAAGAGAAGCAATGCGAGCATTGGAAAAGAGGAATCGAGAACTAGAAATGGAAGTGAAGAGACTGAAAGATAGGGACATCCTCTTCTTGGAAGAGTAAACTTTGTTATAGAGACAGTGACGAATATGTAATGTGACTTTGAGTGAAGTGAACACTTACAACATATAGTTGTAACTATTTCTTTTTGTTCTTTTATATATTAATTGATATGAATTTGTTTGTACATTTATTTAATAACTAATGTGTTTAGATATATTATTTGCAAAATATTAATTCTTATGTATTAATTTCAGGTAATATGTTGATTAGCATTGTAGTTTATTATCATTCTTGACTTATGTGAAATGCACATTACATCTTAAGGGAGGGAGAGTGTGATGGTTTTGTCTTATATTTATTTTAGAGTTATTTCCCTTAGCCCGTTCAGGTTGCGTATGCGCGTGTCGGGACTATAGAGCCCGGCCGGTGGGGTTATTTTGGAGGATTCTTTAACTTGTACTAGAACTGATTAGACGTACCGGATACTTCTGGGGATCGGGGCCATATTAACTGAAATTAACGGTAATTACCATTATGTTCTAAATTCACCAGTTCAAAGGAACATAAATTATTTATAAATAAAACTCAAAAACACTTTATATAGGATGAGCTCGCATGCGCGAGTGCAACAGACTTTAATGAAGTGTATACAGTATACAAAGCACAGTCTTTAGTTTAACTTCTGAAATCCAAATCAGTCTACAAAAGAAAAAGAAACAAATAAAGCGACAGTCAACATTAAAACAAACATTTTAAAATGTTCAGTATAATTAACTAACAACACGGGGCCATAACATCAGGTTCCTGCTCCCTTACTCGAGAATTCAGTCATCGACAGTCCTTCTTTCTATCTTTCTATCAGCAATTACACTATGGGACAATCTACCATCTACTGCAGTCAGCGCCTCTATCCTGGAGCTCCGACAGTTTTAATTGTAAAGAACCACGTACTCTAACTCTTGATTCCAGCCTACATTTTGCACCCTTTGAATTCAATTTAAATGGCAATTTGGCCATAAAATCTTAGTTTAGTACAAAGAACAGACCTATGGTAATTGATTAATCATTTTAATTCCAGCTCTTAATAGTAAATGATCATTAATTTCAGCTCCTCAAAAAAAAAAGGGGGGGGGGGGGGGGGGTAGACGATATTTTCTAGTGATCGAACTTTCAAGAATCACTTTATTTTGAAATAGTCTTAAATATGATTAAATGTATTTCATATCTTTTCTTATGCTGTACACAAATAAATAAAACATATGTAGATTATTAAAATACAATTATTTAGTTGTAAATAGCTTTAGAATTGGTGAAAAGTCAACATTTTTTCGTTTTTTTTTTTGTCTTTAAATATATGTTCCCCCCCGTGAAACACAAAAAGCTTTGGCATAAATTTGTAAAATAACAGTCTATATTACCTGTAAAAAGGAATTTTTGTTTCATGGGGGGAAAAGATGTTTTAAAAATGTTTTCCGTTTTCCGTTGATTTCTATAGTGAAATACACAAGTTTTACCATAATAATAGAGTTATCTTTCTTTGGTATCCCAAAAAAGTAACGTTTTATGAAAATTCATATAAATACTAGTATCTATGAAAATTCTGAAAATCATTCAAATATGTTAACTTTTGAAAATTGACTTAAAGCTAGACGGGAGAACAATACTATCGTTCGTGGTTCTTTCGCCATAATGGTTTTTGGGAGTTGATTATATCAACGACTCTATGTCAGTGGTCCAGACAGGAAGTGCAACTGACAAACAGCTGCCAAGGAAAATGAGCATTGCGAATAAGAAAATAGTTCCACATTATACTAAATACTATAAAGAAATCATAATTCTTGACAATATAGCTGTCCACAATCACTTTGTATTCAACTTTATTCTGTTATTTTAATTTCCTCTTAGGCATCTGTCACCTAAATAATCATACCGATTCTGATATGTATTCATACATTGTGCATGTTTTCTAATTTTAAGACAGGAAATTCCCTACTAACAAAGCGTCTGCAATGTGATGTGAAAACATGATGGTATTCTGGTGGTTAAAAACAGAAAAAAAAATTGATACAGTATATTTAGACAACAAGAGGCCCATGGGCCTTATAGGTCACCTGAGCATTATGCAACAACTTTCCAGTGATTGAATTTGATTCATGTTTTAAGCCAGATGCTATGGCATTCACAATTTTGAAAGAGGCATCATTGATCATCATAACTATACACTTAGCAGTTGCTTAGTTTGGTTACTTAATACCCATTGACAACGCAGAAGAACAAAAAATAAATTTCAACTAATCAGTAATATTCAGCATTAATCAGTAATGCCCCTACTACACATGAACCCCTGACCCTCGGCCTAGATCCACACATTGCACAATTTTTGAAAAGGCATCCTTGCTTTTCAAAAATATTTGATTATAATTTAATTAATACCTAGGAGCAGATTTCAAACAATTCATTCATTTTCAGTATATAAGTACAGCCCCCCCCCCCTTTTTGGTACCTCTGACCCTGGGGCCTTGAAATTCACAATTCTGGAAGATTACGGTCCTTGTTCGTAACTATATAGGCAATTCAACTGCTTAAACCCCAGGAGCAGAGAAGAAAATTTTCAAAGATTTTATGTATTTCACTATAATCAATAGAGCCCCCCCCCCCCCCTAACACCAGAACCCTGACCCTAGGGCCCTAAAATTCACAATTGTGGTAGAGACACTCTTGCTCATTATAATTATGCATTTAATTTGTTTATTTAATACCTAGGAGCAGATAATAATATTTTAAAACAATTCATTAATTTTCACTTTATAATCAATAGAGCCCCCCCCCCCCCCCCCAACACAAGAACCTCTGACCCTGGGGCTTTAAAATTCACAATTTTAGTAGAGGCACTTTTGCTCATTATAACTATGCACTTAGTTTATTTAATACCTAGGAGTATAGAAGAAGATTTTCAAATAATTCATGTATTATCACTATATAATCAATAGAGCCCCCCCCCCCCCCCCTCTAACACCAGAACCCCTGACCTTGAGGTCCTAAAATTCAAAATTTTGGTAAAGGAACTCTTACTAATCATAACCATGCACTTAGTTAATCTATTTAATAACCAGGAGCAGAGAAGAAGATTTTTAAAGAATCCATGTATTTTCACTATATAATCAATAGAGCCCCCCACCCACCTTATACAAGAACCTATGACCCTGGGGCTTTAAAATTCACAATTTTAGTAAAGGCACTCTTGCTCATTATAACTATGTACTTAGTTAGTTTATTTAATACCTAGGAGCAGAGAAGAAGACTTTAAGAGAATTCATGTAATTTCACTATATAATCAATAGAGCCCCCCCCCCCCCCCTCTAACACAAGAACCCCTGACCCTGGGGCTTTAAAATTCACAATTTTAGTAAAGGCACTCTTGCTCATTATAACTATGTACTTAGTTAGTTTATTTAATACCTATGAGCAGAGCATAAGACTTTCAAAGAATTCAGGTATTTTCACTATATAATCAATAGAGCCCCCCCCCCCCCCCCCCCCCACACCAGAACCCCTGACCCTGGGGCCATAAAATTCACAATTTTGGTAGAGGCACTCTTGTTCATCATAACTATGTAAGTAGTTTGTTTATTTAATAACCAGGAGCAGAGAAGAAGATTTTCAAAGAAATAATGCATTTACACTACATACTTATTTAGCCCCACCCTAGCACTAGAACCCCTGACCCCAGGGACATGAATTTCACAATTTTGGTAGAAGACTCATAGCTGATTACAATCATGCAAACAGTTTGACTGCTTGATGTCCAGGAGTAAAGGAGAAGATTTTTAAAGATTGCATTAATTTTAGTGGTTTTGGCCCCACCCCTCCGGCCTCAGGGGGGCAGGGATCATGAAATTCACAATTTTTGTTCCCCTCCACCCACAGATGCTTTGTGCCAAATTTGGTTGAAATTGGTTCAGTGGTTGCAGAGAAGAAGCTGAAAATGTTCAAATGTTAACGCACGACGAACGACGGACGACGAACGACGACGGACGAAAACAGATAGCAATAGGTCACCTGAGTTTACTCAGGTGACCTAATAAAACAATGGGCTTAGTAATCAGATGTGCTATAAAATCTAAGGTCAATTTGGAAAACAGAGAACAAAACTTAATGTCTAGGCTAGCTGCTTTGTTTACGATACATGTGTATGTGTGCACCTGACTCAAGCTGATTGATAACTCAGCGGGCATTGGGTGCTTGCGAATCTCTAATATGTGTAAAGCTTAATTTAGATAAGATCTCCACACTGCTGCAGAAGTGACCTACTGCATGGATTAATATTACTTCTCGCCTTTTACTTTTGTGTCCGGAATGATAGTTAATGAAAGTATACACAGGATGATTTATGAAGCTTGTTAATTTCTTTTGTTTATGGAAATTTGTACAGTTATATATAAAGTATAATGATAGTCAATTTGCGTGATGACTGTTTGACCAGGGACCTATATACTAAGTATATAGGTCCCTGGTTTGACTAAGCAAGATAAAGAGTGGAAATAGATTATTGCACATTTTTGGCACATTGAGTATTTTAAGGAAGTGGATGGATGTTGGGGTATCCAATTTCCCTCTAATACAGATCTGTGTAATACTAGTGCATATACATTTTGGGAAAAAAGTCCAAATACACTAGTAAATTAATTATGCTTTGTGGATTAAAAATATTTCGTTGCAATTTTAATTAGATTTCAAGGAAATCAGTCTCAAAAATATAAAATGTTCATTTTAAAAATGAATTATACCAGGCAAAAAGGCATAATTAATATGTCATAATCGAAAGATTTCTATTAAGTATGAAATACATACACGAATCTGTTACATCACAAACTACATGAACTATACTTATATTCAGATTTTTGAACATCATTGAACTTATTTTATTGTATGTACATGAAATTTTGGGGTTTTAGCCATATACAAAAAATATATATTAGTATATATGATAAAAAATTATAAAAAGCAACCTAGCTATTAAACTTTATTTTCAGAATTTACTCCTGCTCAATCTGTGAAAAAAGTCAATTGATTTTTTTTTAAACTCAATATCTGGTGTGTATAAATTTGTTACTAATTTTGCTGTAGGAAATGTAATTTCTGAATCTGATAGATTAACCCTACACTTAGACGACATAATACTAGCGATGATAAATTGTTGATATGGGCTTGAATAGTCTTTTCCTATTTTACAAGATGAATATTGTGAACCAAAATCTATATTCGTGAAATACCTTCAAAGTAAAGTTCCGTAAATTTTCTCATCACCAATTTAGATTGTATTTGTTATTTTACTACAATTAAATTTCATTATATCGAAAAACGCTGTCCTCCTTATTCATGAATTGATTGTGATGTCGTAATCGTTTGATGATATTTTTATCAAGTTATGTCAATATTTATCCATATTAGTATTTCCCCATACCTAAATTAAGATAATTGCATCTTCCCCACTGAGTGGGTTATTCATTTTCTCTCAAATTTGTCTTAAGTGTCATTTTCATCCTTAAACAACTTTTTTATCTTAGAAACTGAAAGTACAAGTTCCATACCTTCATCTAAGATAAGAACGAAGTCTGTGAGGAAAACAATCAATCTAACAAGATTTCGAATATCGTTCAAGCTATTTTCAAATTACTGTAGATCACTTTCGAGACATCTTATTTTCGCGAGATAGTCATTACATGTAACTATTTATTAGCATGACAAAATATTTCTTTACGAATTGTGGTTATATCTTTAAAACTGTCAAAAGCACTAGTATATGTGCGAGAGAGAAATTACGCTGTCTTGCTTAGTTACGCGGAAATAAAGAACAAGATATGACTGTCTATTGTCTACGGCCTCCCAGTTCCTTAACAAATTATCTGGAAATGAGACTGGAAACAAATAAATAATCTTTCAGATAAGAACTTTAACTAACTAAAAATAGCAATAAAAGGTTTCAGTTGCTTGTTAGTTTGTGCCGGGGGTAGCAGTTTTCTTCCAAATATTAGTGAAAATGCGCGAAAAAACATATTTTCCCTCGATTCAAACAATTTTTTTTATGAGCAACTCTGTGTACCACAAACATTTTTTAGTAGCTGGTTCTTTGATAAAAGACACTTACCTTGTGTAAAAATAATTGTGGTACACACGGTTGCTCATACTAAATTCTTTAAAATTACTTCGACAACAAAGTGTTTATTTCTCCGATATTCTGAAATACGAAACCAGAAGCGGACAGATGCAAGTTTTCCGAACAATGTCGACAAGTTCAGACCCAGCGTAAGTGAATTTTTTTAATGCTTAGAAGTGTTTAAAATTTTTGTTGCTTAGAATTTATATTATTTATTTCTATCGAAGAGAAAAAAATAATCCTTTAATATCCTTTAATATGTTACACATAAAAAGATATGCTGCCAAAATGAACTTTAATTTAGAGGGTACGGCATGACAGAAATGCAGTGCCATACTGTTTAAGCCTTAACCTACCTGTGCAAATAAAAAGAATGCGTGTCCAGTCTAAAGTAAAATTACTTAAAGATAATTTGTTTATTGCTTTGTTACTTGCAAGAAATCGCTAACGTTAGATCTCTCTAATATCTTATTTGATTTTTTGGTTGTCAGAATTTTGTTTGCAGACAACGTGTGTAGCTTGCAAATATTGTGGGTTACATTAAAAAAGTAGCCAAATGGGACATGTTAACGTTTCTTATTTAAATTTAAAATATTTTCCTTGCTCAGCATTTTCTGTATTAGCGATAATCAATGATATACATGTATGTTTACATTTTCCATAGCAACACAAAAACTGTTTAGTATTTATTGCTATCTTTTTAACGCTGCAGCTGAAAACATCGTAATAGCCTAATAGGTTAAGTGTTCGCCCGTTGACCTACGGACCGAGGTTCGAGTGGGTGAAACGGAGAAACATTTTTTTTTAAATAATTTTTTTTTCTTATTTTTTTTTAAAATTATTATTTATTGTAATTATTTTACTTTCATTTTTTGTACGTAACTTTACATGTCTTACGCGTATAAGTATATTTCACCTATTGAATAAAGTACCATAATTTTTCTATGCAGTAGAAAATGTATTCCTTGGGATACTGTATTTTACAAATGTAACATTTATAACATGTAAATCAAAATTCCTGTTTTTGCAGATGCCAAAAGAATATAGATGCTCGTTATGTGGAAAACACAATGTTAAAGATAGACGTCCTATTCAATTACCAGCTCTTATAAAATATGTCTCAAAAATAACTGGTAGAAACATTGCTGAGACTGATGTTCTATGTGGCAAGTGTAGGATAACTTATTACAGATCATTGAAGAGGCCAAATCCAAATCAAAATATAACAAGCAACATTCTTGAAGATGATGAAAGTGAATTTGTTGCAGCTGAATTTTTTAAAAATGATTCTAAAAGTCCAAAATCGATCCAGCTGAATATCCATTCCGCACATTCTGTAGCGCCGTCGAGCGGTAAACGGCACACAATATTTTAATCCAGTGGAATTAAGTTAATAATTAATCCATGCTTCCTCAAATAAGTGTTGCTTCATTGAAAACACCTGGTTATCGTTTTACAATTTATTTACATGATCTCAAATTTTAATAGTCCAACAGAATGCACAAAATAAAATATCCTTGAACAGCACTGACCAAATGAAATAAACTCTATCTCTTCATCTATATCTGTTACTTCTCCTTTGCATCTACTATTCTATTCTACACAGAAACTTTCTGTCCCCTGTATATATATAAAGTAGGTTGCTCACGAAGAGCAACGCTCTTAACTGGGTCAGTTACATAAGTTACACAGCCGCTGCTCACAAGGAGCAACGGGTATCCGTACTATAAATAAACACAATCTAACATAGGGCTCTAAATGAAACAATTAAGACTAATCACAGATAATTAAAATAATACAATATTAAATCACGACTTTACAATTCATCCCACAAATACTGTAGTCTGGTCCTGATTTTTAAAAAGAAGGCTAGAAATAACTTCTAACGGCAAATAATTATTATTTGGTCCAGCATAGTTTTTTAACCCAATTTGAGTATGCTGAATCCGAAAAAATATGCTGGCCTTCATGAAAATGACGTGAAAGAGGTCAAAATGGCGATTCAAAATGGCGGACATCCAATTTTTCTAATTTTCTCCTAATGTCGTTAAAAATGGAGAAGTAATGAATGAATATCTAACTCAGTGTAATAAAACTAAAGAAAATATAATAGGATGCTAACTTTATTAGTTTAACTCAGAAAATGTAGTCATTTCTACACTTAATTCGAATTTTCTCTGATTTTTTTGTCTATTGTTTCAATATTCATTTTTGTTCATGTTTTAACATTTGCAAATATCATTGCACTGC